>NW_019394854.1:0-34085 GCF_000612105.2 Orussus abietinus | reverse complement strand
CCTGCCCGTGAGCAATCTCCCAACTCATCTCTGTTTTGGATTTCGGCTGATTTCGGCCTCTACTGAAGGTCCAGTACCAGGGGCAGCATGAAGACTAGAGACGAGGACGAACTGCATAGGGTCCTTTATGGGAGCTCCTGTTCGCAAAAAAAAAAAAAAGGATACAGAACATTGTTTGAAATTTTCTCTGCAGGTGGTAGCGCTGTCGCTAAGGGACCAACATGGAGAACGCAATCCCGTGATTCTCAGACAACGCGGGAGACCTGTCAAATTGAAAACTCGGAAAACTTGACGTTCTACTACCTGAGCCAAAACTCTTTTAATTACAGTACTTACATGTGTCACAAATAAATGTATATAAACATAATTTATAGATAAAATATACATTTAATATTTTATCTTGGTTTATTTGGATAATAGGACTGTATTGCATTTGTATGTCTGTAAATCCATGCTGCGCTTTATTCAAGTAGTGGTCTAAGTGAATGTGGCACCGTTTACAAAGAATGGTCTGTATGCGATTTTGAGGAAACTTCTATAACATTGTGTTCGTCCTCTTGGGCGTTTATTACATATTTCTGACGAGAGCGCTCATTTCTCGCACTTTCGTCTCACGTGGGTTTATTCGCCGAATTACGTATCGCTATACGCAGAGATATGGAAAAAGATACGGAAAAAAATGAAAAAGCCCCTTAATGTGTACATTTCTTTCATGATCATTTTCGCAGTACAGGATAATAACGTCGTTTCATTACCGTGGTGATTATTTCCAGTTCTATGTACAAATTACTAACCTAATGTAATTGTCTAGATTCGAAGTTTTCCAGATTGCCGAGTATCCGCACTTCGTCTTCCGTGGGTTCATTAGTTTCTCTTTTTACTCCTCTCTTTTTCTTCCCGAGAAATACTGCCGTAGCGTTGTTGTTGTTGTTGTTGTTATTAATATTTCGAAACAGTAACTGGAAAAAAGATATGGCAATAATAATTGTACGTACACGTTGCCCTGTCCCCACTAAACACCAAACCTAACAGTTACATAACTTAAAACTAACTATTGCATAATACTACTATTACATAACTTAAAACTAACTGTTAGGTTTGGTGTTCAGTGGGAATTCATCGTCAAATGTCATAAGATTAATATATGTCATATTTTGTTTACTACTCGTATGAAAAAATGTGATTTTAATTCGTACGCGCATATACATTATCAGTAATTGTTTGCTAGTCGAATGAAATCATAGTCTTTATTTAAAATCAGATAGTTTATCATTCGCNTAGAAAAATATTATGAAAATACATGGAGCTAATATTATATAAATATTATAGAGATAATATTCTAAAGTAAACGTTTTGCAAATATTTCAAACGTCTGGTAAATATTTACAAAATGTACGATATTCGTTAAATATATAGAAAATATAGGACAAATATTTTGTGCTACTAGGGTTTATTCGGAAATTGTACATTTGCCGTCGTCGAAACATAACTTAATTACCAATTTCAGCGATGAGGGTCTTCTCGAACAACTTCAGAAAACGAATCTTTCCGATTAGAGTCGGTGGTTGAGATTTCAGAGTATTATGGACCTTCTTCAACATTTCGACCGGTAAAAAATCCAGGAATCCTTTTTCATTTTCCCGCTCGGTCTTATTTCCATGACTTTCCTCGTTCTCCGACTTCGGGGTAGTTTTTTCTTTTACCATAGAAGGGTTCTCGGAAGTCGTCTCGAAATCCTTGTAATAAGATTCCAAAGTTGCAAATTCGTTTGGTGAACGCGTTTGTGTATAATCATTACTGTCCATTTCGTCGACTACCGTATCGTCATCGTCTTCATCTTCGTCATTATTTTCAGCCCTGGAATCTTCTTGGACCTCGGCTGATTCTTTTTCATCGGGTAAAATTGTAGTTCCTGATGTGTATAATGCAAAAGGGGCAGAAGTACTCGTCAAGATCATCACGGGATGTTTAAATTCGCTGACATTGCGCAGATCGAACTGTGAACTTCCTTTGTAGTCGTTTAATAGAACCTTGTGAATCGGTTCATTGTCCTTTTTGTCATTTTGAGTTTTCCATGAGTTTTCTTTGTTGGAGAAACTTGTAGTCGATAGTGAGGACTGCAGAACAGGTCGAGTACCTGCCAAGTGCGATCTGTCGTATTTAGAAATTTGTTCCTCCACTTTCCATCTATCGTTGTCAAATTTGTTGGCCTTTTTCGTATCGAAACTCGGAACGATTTTGTATTCGTCCAATGAAAATTTGTAAGAGTGGTTGTGATTTATCGTCGGTGGCATTCGGTAAACTTTTGATCCTCCGGAAAATTGAGGGACTTCTACCCACTCTCCTTTAATGATATCAATATTCAGGTGTAACAAAACAATTGTTAAAAGTATGGACGCGATCATTGCGTTTCGTGACGTGCACATTGCAGTACTCTATCGTAAATCACTTTTAACTTAGTGAATATCCTTTATACTATAGAAGTATAAATGGACGTCAAGTAACATTTATCCAATGATAAACATTATAAAACACTTTTTAAATGTGAACAATTAATGGTCATTTCGGAACACATTCAGTTATGTATAATAGTTTTCACGGTTAATATTGAAGTGTTCCTCTCCTTTTTTGATACACAATATTAATTACTAACGCACTAAGGCACTGATTACGAATTGTATTTTCTTTTTCATTAGTATTTTCGATGTCGGAGCAGAATTCATTTCAAATGAACGTTTTCGATGAAAGTTTTAGGACGGCAAAACTGGCAGAAAATGAGATTAATTCTGAATAAAAAAATCGTCACATCGTTTATTTTGCAAAACACTAAAACGTGATTATGTGTATGAAGTGGAAATTAATTAAGTATATAAATGTATTAACAGAACGGGATAAGCAACGATAATATCCTCAAATGGAGCACTGGTTCTTCGTCATGGATGCTGTCTAATTCGAATGCAAATTGCGTACTGACGAACTAAATTCAAACAGGAACTGAGTTACTGGCGACAAGACACGCACGGAAAAAAGCAATTATTTCGAGCAGAAGGTTCAGTTAGATTCTGCGGAGAAAATAGTGAAAGACACGTGGATGTGTTTTTTGAGGGCACCTAGTTAACGAGGCTCAACGTTTGCCGAATTAGACCAATTTTGCTACTTAAGTAGTTTCCGGACTTCCGTGAATATTAATTAGAGATTTCCTTGCAATTTACTTGCATTTCCTCCAAGAGTGATAAGTAAATATAAGTAAAACTGCTTCACATGGTACTACTATAAAGAATAATGTCGCATATACATTTTTAATGATAAAGGGGCAAGCGAGCATTTATTAGATATTGTTTGCCAACATTGCAGGTACTGCTCCTGTAATTGCTATTATTTATACGATGAATGCCATTCAATCATTTGACCGAATTGAAGGAACTGAGAGAAGATGTAGATTTATTACTACTGCAGAGCAGTTAAATTAATATTTACATTAACTGCAATGTGGTAGCGTGTAAATAAGAATTGATTGTCTATTATTTTCTTAACGGAGAAAGGAATAACGCATTGTGATTCGATTACATTAATTTATAAACTTTGTAGTAATGTGTGAAAATGATTTAATATAGTTACAATTTCTGTCACGAGTTAACGTTTTCTTTTGACTACGGCTATTACAATGGAAATAAAAAATACTTTATGAATACTTTTCGTGCCTTTCCACCAAGAGATGGGTGTAGAATTTCTTTCCTTGTGCTTAACATTAGCAATCTTAAGTCTAAGTAATACTGTAAAAGTCGTAGATAATTTAGTTGAGATTTGAAGAATAAAACACTTAATCCTTGCTCGACGTACGAAGGATAAAATATTAACGATTAATATCATAAAATATCGAATAGAAACACAAATTTAAAATACACCATGAAATGTGCATTTCCCCGGAATATGCCTCTTGTCATAGTTAAATGCGCTTTATCTATTAATGTATTTAACAGCAATGAACGTAGAAAGTAACACCAGAAACACTTGGTAATAGTTACTCAATTCATATCATTTTTATAATGATATTTCCAGAATATATTACTTCATTCACTATTATAACTATAATAAGTATTTCGTAATATACCTCTTACGCAACTATTTGTTCGATAAAAGCTTTTCTTTAATAAATGTTTCGCAACGCATTCGCGATAAATTATGTTTTATATAAAATGTAATATCAACAATTTCTCTTTTACGACACTATTCCGAGGACAATACAGATTTGTCGCATTAAATATGTCAATGCAATTCAGAATTAATTGAGTGAAGATATGGAAATGTCTTTATACAGTTGATACTCAATTTTCCGTATTTTCAATAATATAACAGTGATATTTCAGTACTTCGTGGTAAAGTTCGTAATATGGATAACACTTTTTCTCGACTATTATAATTGTAAATTACGAGTAAGTGCATTGCTGGTGACAAGAAGCACATAAGGAAGTTATTTAAGGTGGAAATAAATGATTAATTACATAATAGTTCTTACGTCGAACAAAGACTCTATCAGTTACTATTTCACAACAGTGACCACCATTAGAGAAAATCTAGCTTTTTTGGGACATTTACATACAACTTTCCCTGCCTACTTCGAGGGATTTTTTAGGCCATTAATGCGCTGATAGTTTGCATTTTAAGTATTACATAGTGCAATTCCGATATAACTTGACAAGAAAAAAATAGAAATGTATTAATTCATCAATGTGCGGTAACGGAACATTATTTTTCTTTTCTGCCTATATTATTTTGAGTGATTCAAAAAGTGCACGTTTTTTAAATCGCTAAAAATATTGAAAATATTAAGCGGACATGAAAGAGTCTCATATATATCTGAGAGGTCAAATCGTTAGTGAAAGTATTTTCCGAATTGGGTGTATCGATTTGTTTCAAATTTTACCACGGGAATACGGAGGCCTTAAAGTTGGTCCTAAAACTCACGAAATGTCATTTTTCATCACAAAATTGATTTACTTATCATGGACTCTAACCAACATGGCGTGGTCCGTGCCCGTTTTCGTTGTTTTGCGCTTCTTGGAGGCTTAGAATCGAAAATGAAGAGTTCCAGGACCTAGCTGGAATAATTAATAATACCGTAGAAATGGAATGTTACGAATGAATCTTAAGGCGTTGTATTCAAATAATGTAACGCCTTGCTTGGTATGGTGTAATATAAACGCGTTCGTTTTGTACACGAGGGATCTCATTGCACTATATCTTACTTGAAACTGTATTTTCAGCTACCTGAGTTATCCACAGGAAGGATCCCAAATCTAAATTATTTTTAATCTACATGTTGCACGCATTGGGAAACCTCGAAACCTTTATATTTGGACGCTTTAAACTTCTACGGATGTTATTACCGAGGAAAAGTACACAATACAGACCGAAAAGTCGAGAATTGAAGCGAATACATATGCTGTTAAACGATACGCTTGAATGCTATCAAGTGGTTTGTTTGTTACTTTACGCGATGTATTTGTGCGTTTACGTTCTGGAAGACTAACAACGCACTTTTGCCTAACGTTATAAATACTAACACATTAGCTAAGCACTAAGCAAACATTTTCAGTCAAGTAACTAGCCGTAATTACTTCTATTTTACTCTTGCGTATAAAATGTTTCTATTGAGCATGTTTAAAACTTTGCTACGTACGCGAACAAGCGGAATGCGTTCTAAAATGAACACTTCAGTGATGGATTGCTTGATGATTTATGCGCAAAGACGGAATGCAATTTTGCAAGTCGATGTCTTTGTTAAAAAGCTACTAACTTTTAACAACTCTCCCTATGAAGAATAACAGGTTCTTCTTTGTATGACGATGTACCGAAATGTATCATCACATTCATTTATATAAGTAATAGTATAAACTGTTAAAAACGTTAAGGTTATTGTAATTCAGGCGTAACAAAAAATTACACAACGTAGTAAAATATAAAAATAATATATTCTGTAAAAATGAAAACACGTAAATAACACAGGAATATTATGGAATTTAGCAGTGCCATAACATAATGTACAAAATGTTTTCTTGATAAAATCAGTATTTTATTTGTACCTGGTTTATTTTACGGATTTCATGTTTCGGATTCTGTGCAAGACATACACAGATTAATAGCTTTTCATTTTTTGTTATAAAATGAGATTTTTATCGTATGACTGTATGCGTACGAACGATATATAGAACTTTACAATAAATTAATTACGATAAAAGAATTACACAGAATATCTCCAGGCACAGATAAAATATGAAAAATATAATCTTTTTCACGTTGAGCCAAAACAGATCATTTTTCCACAAATACAGTTAATAGAAATAACAAATTAAATAGTCAAATAATTGACTGCCCATTTGTCTTAATATAATTAATAAATGTCTCGAATAGTATAAAATATATAATAAAATGAGTACGATTCATTAAAATATAATAGTAAATTAATCAGATCCCACAACCTTCGCTTATTAACTTATTAAAGATTTAAATATAGTTAAAACTCTGAATAAGTACTTAATCTCCTATGTTTGCGGAAGCAATTGGAACGTATTGCCTTTAAATAATACCTAAAATATATTAGTGTTGCAGCATTCTCTTATGTAAAGGCGTACTGAGAGATACTGTCGGTTGCATATTCTGACAATTGATCAGTAAATGCATTTTTGTTCAAAATTTACAATATGATCTTTCCTTTACTTGGCTGCATTGAATATTTACAGGGCTGTATTTTAGTAATTGAAGAAGAATTATTAGAAACAGTACGTTATATTATTGTCATATCGTACTTCTGAGTAGTAACCGAAGAATACCAAGTAGATCAATCAGCTCATAATGCTATTGTCTTCTTCTTATTAAGTATAAAACGCCAACAGGAAAAATACGTTTATACATGTAGAAATTATTTTGTAAATGAAAGTAATTTTTTGGTAGATAAGTATGTATGTTAATACCTAGAGCAAATAACTCATAAAAGAAACGATTTCCTGTAATTATTTACTGATGCACTGCAATTCTTTCAGTAATTTTACAGAAAGACGCAATTGTATTTATCTGATTAGCAACTTGGATTGGCTGTAAATTGGGTTAGTACGATCAAAATTTTGATGTTTAAATGCACGAATGTTTGTCTATATGTATATACATGCCTATTGCGTTAATTCAAGCACCTTATTTACTATAGTTATATATTATAAATTATAAGTATATGCACTCTGTGATGCTTTGAACTTCATTTTATCCTTAATGTACAGTATGCACACGACCTCGTGAAATGCTGGATTGAAACAAAAGGAAATGCATTAAATACGGTACCATTTAAGTGATGAATATAGGAATATTTACGGTGTACTTGTGCCACTGTCAGGAATTTTGTCTGTAAAATCGTTTACCAAGTATAAATCCCATATGACTATTCAAAGGCCTTAAGTAGTAATGATACTGAACAGTAAGTTAATATTAACATTTGTTAACATAAACTTGAAATTGTTATACATATTATAACATTTAAGTCACGTGAAAAAGTAGTATTAAGAAAATGGTAAAATAATAAGAGACGTCATAAAATGTAATAATCCAAACATGATCATTTCTCATATCTCTTGTAAGGATATATTTTGACTGTGTGGCACTTAATTTATAACCATCTTCTTTGCTGGCTCATAAAAATGGTTAACACTTTAACGACAGAGCACACTGACTGGCGTCCTAACCAAAATTGAGTAAAATCTTCCATCAATAAAGTGCTAATTTTAACATATTTTAATTAACTCCTCGATTGCAATCGTCGAATCAATGATATTCTACTCACTGGTACATTGCCCTTTAAGAAACACGTTCATCTTATCCCAAAAGTGTAATGAAAATGCTTAATCAATTTGATTAAAACGTACGTAATACGTTTCATGATTATTACAAACATTGCATAAAAAGTATACTGTCTCGTTTAGTGATGACCCATTATAGTACTTTTGTCATGCTTTACGCCCTTACTTATACCTTTCTTTTAGCATTAAGAGATATCTTTCAATTGTTTACAGACAATAAACAGAAGACGTTTCTTGGTCCTAAACCCGAGGTACGAGCAAGGGAATTAGTTTTCAAGTATTACAAGTATTTCTGAACGTTTGAATGATCGGTTGGTATGCCTGATTCCACCTCATATAACAAAGCATGTTCTTACTCTGCCGATCTCCGAAGAGAATACATCACTGCAGGTTTACAAAGATACTATAAATTAATTGTTCGTTAAACTCTCAACTAGTTGCCGTCTATCTAACTATTAACATTAGAAATTGGCAAAATCTCTAAATTTTGAAACGTAAAGCCTCACGATTCGGAAGCATTTTGAGAAAATATTTTCCGAATGTCTCGTAAAGGGCTATCTATAGACTAAGAGTAGTTACCATTTAAAATTCGTAACGATCTCAGATCACATATAGATTTACACAAGATTTTGGTGTATTTAGTGCCAACAGCTAGAGATTGGTACTAGTGTTTAAAATAAAGTAGTCTCTATGAAATGGGAGTATGAGTAACTAATCACAGTTCAGTGAGGTGTTCCCTTAAGTATTGATTCTTCAAGAATATTTCAGCTTAGTGGCGCATGGAACACATCTCGTAAACTTTTGCTTCGTCACGCGCGAATGAAACGCCGAAGAGTTGCACGCGCACTACGCGCCCAACCTTTATGCAATGAAGGTACTGTTGGTGAGGATTCAATTTTTATCGTAGGCGGATAGCTTTGTCATGCGTGTTGACTAGCGTAAGCCATCCAACGAGCATCATCGCTTTCATGTGTCAAATATCTAGTACCAACTTGAGCTTCCAGCTCCCTGAGATCGCACCAGGTTTGGTAGTCCTGTAGAAATTTCACATTTCGTTAGTAATCATAATCAACGAAGAATGTTTCGCGAAAAGCTTTAAAGGGATGAAGCTTACTTGTAACCAAACATGCTGCAAGCTCTTATCAACTGTATACCTCTTTCTCTGTTTGACTTGCAATAAATTATTGATCAGATCAATGGCTGTAACGATAGAAAAGGATTAAGGTTAAATTAATAGTTAAGCTTTCGATGCTATGGGATTTGAAAAATTATATGTTGAGTGAAAATACGGATGAAATAATTCCTATAATTTTCTTATAATTCTAACAGCGGGCAAAGTTTTCATCTAAGAGACGTCGATTTCTTACCATCTGAAGATATTTCTTTCCACGGATTGGGTGGATACATAAAGGCAGCATTCTGAATTTGTTCGTTAATGTCCTCGTCCTCGTTAAATGGGAATGTACCACTAAGTGAGACATATACGATGACACCAACGCTCCACATATCCAAAGAACGATTATACCCCTTGTTTCTTAAGACTTCGGGAGCTAAATAAGCAGGAGTGCCAACAACGCTTCTTCGGAAGCTTTTCTCTCCAATAATTCTGGCAAAGCCAAAATCGCATAATTTCACCTGCGTAAAGTCACTATTGCTACTTAACAAAACGTTCTCCGGCTTCAAATCACAATGTACAATGTTTTTGCTATGCAAATGTTTCAAGGCAACCAATATCTGAGTAATGAGGAACTTCGTGATTCTTTCGCTGAGGCGCCCCTTTACAGAACTTAGGATCATCTCTAGCATATCGCCTTTCAACTTTTCCATTACTACGAATATTCTCTCAGGCGTTTCGAACATCCTTTCCAAATTGACAACGCCATTGTGTGAGAGATTTTGTAGAATAGCAACTTCATTCTTAAGTTGTGCTTCCTGTTTCGTAGGAAAACGAAGTTTATCGATAACCTTTATAGCAACGGCACGTCCTGTTTTACGGTGAGCACCTCCGTAAACTATTCCAAATTGTCCTGATCCGAGAACTTCATCTGGGAAAATTTGATAAAGCTGCGACATGTCGGTTATGCGTTCTTCCGGTTCCAATGACTGTTCTTGATCTGTTAAGAAATACATACATTATAAATAATAACTACGAATAGTTACAATTTTAATATTTGAAGCACACATTTTTTCCAACATTATTTTTCCATTCCAGAAGCACAGAGACGACCGTACCTATATTGAAAAGTTAAAATCGTAGCTTTTGTAAAGAATATTATTTCAAAATTCAATTATATACAAATATTGGACTTATTGAATATAAAGTAAAAATTTCTCTATGGAATTTGCATTGACTCGATATTTAATTTTGTATTTAAAATGTACATACTTCCAAATGTCGAAGTAACCGGCATTAATGCCTGTCTGATGCTAGTTTCCCAAGATCTAGCTAAATACGCTCCAACACCACTTTCTGGCGGAGGAAGTTGTTCACCAGTTTCACCGTGCAATGGATCTTCTCCAACGTAATAATCTACGTTTGCAGTTCTTAATTCAAAACAATGCATTGTGCCTAAAAAATAAAAGTAGATACATTATTTTAAAAAAAATGTTTGGATGTTTTTTTACTGTTACAGGTGTTATCAAAATCTATAATGAAAAACTTTTGAAATTTATGGTAAAAATATTAAAATAAATAAGTAATAAGACAACAAAATCAAGGACAAAAATATGTCTTGTCATTCACTGCGTGTAAAAGAATCACAGTTTATAGACAGTGAATATACATATAAAATACTCACGGGAATGTAGAGATCTGGCAGTTTCAATGGCTAGAATTTCAGATAATGGAATTTCTTTGTAGTATTTAGAGCCACTATCACTTTGGAATAATGTTATGGACTTTGTGTCGAGCCGCCAATAGTACCGTTTTTTCTGAAAATATGAAGTTATATATATTATGAATCAATAAACGTAGTGAATAATACGATTTATCAGCATCACATACATAATATAAAACCAATTTAAATACAATATCGTAATTTTTAAACTTACTACTGGATCGCGATTAGTGCAATGTACCATCCAGCCTTCTTTTAACACTTTTGAACCCCGTCGTTTTGTGTGTTTGACGCTTTGAATTATTCGCATTAGTGGAATATTATTACTAGGCGATGAGCTGCAACTGCGTTATAAGTAGAATTAGAAACAGTTTTCAATGAAACGTGTATACCTAAGTTATAATTAATATTATACAGTGCGGTACAAGTGAATTATTATTACTGACCTTGATGGCCTGGATTTTTGAAGTTCATCAGATGAAACGCGTTCCCGACTTGGAATCAGATCCTAAACGTAAAATATATACGAAAATAAAAATAATGTAAGGATATAATCCGCATAGTTAAGATTCATGACAAATTTCCAATTGAAACCCACTATCGTATTAATATTGTACAAGAATTTATCTTTGCTACATGCATGAGTCATTGGTGACTCACCGATGACTTGTACAAAAAAACCAAATAAAAATGAACATGTATGTAAATTAGGAATGCAATAGAGAACAGGTTAAGGATAATAACCCTAGTAAGATCTAAAATTATAATATACCATTATTTGAGTAGGAAGCGTTACTTACCGAATAGCATCCATTTAAGCTATTCTCATTTTCATTATGTGAAGAATTTGATATCGGTGGCGGTGGTGATTCGGCATCGCTATCAGCATCACCTTCTTCATTTCTACCATCACATCTTCCATCGGTTTCACTACCAACGTCACTATCAGGGTACTCACTACCTACTATAATACATTTAATTTTTTAAAAGCTGTATAATTAAAATATACCAAATTGAGGGAAAAAAAAAGAATTTTAAGTCAGATATAAATGAACATTTTCAAATTAGTTTTACCTGGATTATCCTTGGTACTTTCTCCTGTACAATCTTTTGGAATTTTATCAATACATTTCTTGTGTGCGTTGTATTGACAGTCTTTACACTGTAAACCTTGCTTAAAAATCCCTCGTAACAATTTCTTACACAGACCACACACGGTTGGTCGAGTATAAGTATGTACAACGAATGTATGTGGAATCTTTATTCGGGTTGCTAATTCACGTTCTACCCAAACAGGACGGCCACCTAAAGAGGGGGAGCGCGATTGTTTTGGAGCTATTATGCTTGGAATTGCCTAAAAATGAAATAAATCAATGTAGAAGTGTAGAAATGATGTTTTTCGTATTTTTTATTCATATTTACCAATGTACTGTTATTGTGACTCGTATTTGGCGTGGTCATGCTATGGTTGTCATCACTAGCACTAGTCAGACTGCTAGTCGATCCCTGACTAGGAGATCGCGGAATGTTTAAAAGTGTTGAGCTGCGTCGTCTATTATTGGCATCTTGTGAGCAATTGTTAGGAATTTTTATTACACAACGTTTGTGATAATTCATTCCACAACCTTAAAATAACAAAACAAACAGTGGGATATATGGGATATTGTTTATAATAAAATACAATAATCACTTGAAAATAGCAATTAAAAATTTTCGTAATAGGTTTACGAATTTCATTTTTTGGATAAATATCTGTAGGAATATACCTTCACACTTAAGGCCCTGTCGAACAAGACCAAATAACATTTCTCCACAAAAGTCACAAAAAGTTGGTGCTTTATATGAATGAACGGCTAAAGCATGAGGTCGAATTGGAACTTCTTCACTTGGCACTTGTGCTAGAAGGAAACGATCGCGAATAAAAGCTTGAATAATACCTTATTATAATTTATTACCTCTTAATTAATACACATAATAGCACGTAGACAATATGAAATAAAATTTGAAAATAGTAAATTTGTATAATAAATTAAAAAATTTTCCCTGTTTTAATATAAAACTGACTAAATATTCATGCTTTGCATCGAAATCAGGGATATTAAAAAGGGAATGTGGAACTGGTCAACACTGATAATAGTCGGAAATAAATGTTTACATAATAGCAATTATCTGAATAATCTCTATTTATTATCAAACTTTGTCTGTGTATTATTTGGCCAGAATGTATCTCTCTGTATACTCTGAAATAATTCTCAGACATAGTTCTAAACTGTTTTAATTTTCATGTAAAGGAATTTGTGTATTAAACTGAAGAAAGTAAACCTCAGGATCTCAATCTAGAACATGAACATTAGAATACTATTAAATACAAAACAGTAGCTTACCACTCAGAACGATTTCAACTAAAGTTTCATCAATCACTTCCGTGGCATTGGTAATAAGTTGTAAAATATTAGTGGAATTATAATCATGCTTGAATAGCAGTAATCTATCATTCAACTGGCTTAAACCATGGTCCGGACATTTGGCGTTTATGAAATCACAGGCAAAATCCTTAAGGGCCTTTAATGTTAATGTGCTGGCATCAGCAGTTACAGTATCTCGTATCAAACCGAATTGAAAGAGAAATGTGACCTCTGGTCCCTCCATGATTACTCGTATCAGATCCACTGAAAAATATTTCAAATTAAAATAAGATAGATCTCTCTCACAACATTAAACTAAAAAAAAGTCCAGTTACTTCCTAGATTTCAAAAATTACAAAATTGATGTAACAGATAAAATGTAGTTTGAAACATTTCAAATAATAACATGATTGATATTTGCCAAAGTAACGAACCACTATTCCCGTTAATCATGAGATATTTTATGGTATCAGCTTTTTTCCACAAACAACATTGTGCTTAGTGTTTGGTTGATTTTACGTCATTGTTTCACACTGCGTGCTTTTATTTGTAATCGAATTATTTCAATGTTATAGACTGAATTAATTGCAATTTATATGAAAGTAATTCCAATTCATATTACATCACCTTGGTCCAAGTCTACGGAGATCCTTTTAGTAATCAGATAAATATTAATATCTTATTTCTTAAACCATTATAGTGAATTCAAGTGCAGGATGATTAAAAAACGACTATCGACGAATTAAAAATAGTGGTATGGTATTATTCATAACGAACGTTTCTTCCAAGTTGGTACAATTTCTTGGAGTCTTTAACGTACACTTTGTACGTGTAATCGTTACAAACAGATGATTTCATTTTCTATAATGAAAAGATCTCCGTAAAAAATTACCGTTAAGAAAATATACATGGCAAAGTTTTTCCTCCAAAGGTGTTGTATCATGATCTACACTTTCTCATTGATTTTAAAAAACGTATACACGTTATTTGAATGAAGTAATCAACCCTCGTCATTTTGCCCACTTGCCGGCGCGATGAATATCTTTTAGCAGATGAGAAAGACGTTTCAAGCGACAGACTGGGGTCGTGCGATCGGTACCAAAAATCGTGTAGAGTCCCACGAAGTCGAGAAAAATTGCTTTGACATACATTCCTCGACGATGACGTTTTACAGTTATGTACAGCAAGGCGGACCTACCTGGTTACTTTCGAAGTGCCACGAATCGCGGCTTCTTATCCACTTATCCGCTCGACATTACGAATCCTTTTGTAGTGTCCAGTGTCCCTGAGTGCCCTCATAGGCCCTGCACTCTCAGTAATCCGTTCCCGGACCTCGAGATACTCGGATATGTAAAAAAAAATTGGTTAACCAGACTTAGCGTGCCGTCGCCATACGTTTCGTTAAGAGCTGGCAATCTGTTAAACGGAGTTAAATGACAGTCGAGCACGGTCTGACAAGCCGGATAGGCCCGTGGTCTTTACCAACTTGTAGCCGTCTCATAGGATTGCCGCAGGATGAGCAGTGGGGGAGTAATCAAAAGACTGCTGACCTTACCCCGTATTCGGTGTCTCCGTTGCACTCATGGTTAAGTTGCCTGAGAGAGAGATAGAACGGTCACTCAATAGGTGGGCCGGAGATATCGCATTAGGTAACCTCGAAGTAAACTTATTTCGGCTTAGACCTCCCCCCCTTGTTTTGTGCTGCCATCTGGGAGAACGATCATTCGCGCGGCAATTGATTGATTCTTTAACTTGACATTTTAACGTTTTCAGATGAAATAAATATCATCGTGTTTTGTATATTATATTTCTTTGATACTCCGAAGACACGAAGGAGCGTATCATGATATAAAGAATGTAGAATTTCATGGAGTCTGGAAATTATTCAAATTGAAAGGGAGCTTTTGGTAATTAATCGTGATTTAGTTGTAAATGCCCGCGAATTCAGGATTTGGACCTTTGCAATCATCACAAACCACTTATTGAGTAACCATTGGATGTTTTGACAAAGGGAAGTCAGTGTGCTGCGAAATGAATGAACTGAAATATAATGGTGAATGATTACTGGTACAAAATATTCATTGTTCTTAGATTCATCCCATGATATACTTTAATTTTCTACACAATAGTACATAATAGCTACATTGCATAAACACCTCACAAATAATCTTTCCGTTAAGCATTCTCATTTTAAATTCTGTTAAAATGGAATAAATGTTTATACATTTACGTAGTATAAGATTTACATGGGAATATAGATTTAACTTTATTTGGTACTGAATTTTGCAGCTTCTTCAATGAACGTAGCTAATTTCACATCCCTCGTTGACAAACCATTCACATCGTGAGAAGATAAGGTAATTTGAACCTTATTATAAACATTAAACCATTCTGGATGATGATTCATTTTTTCTGCTTGCATTGCTACTCTGGTCATAAATCCAAAAGCTTCGTTGAAGTTATTAAAGAGAAACTCTTTGTAAATAGCATCTCTTGCCTCTTGAATGGACCATCCATTCGATAACAATGGTTTTAGTGTTTTCTCTCTTTCCTCTGCGCCCAATTTACTCTGAAAAGAATAAGTACTCAAGAACGGAGAAATATTGTGATATTTTACAGCTCTGAGTGTTGAAGTCAAATCGATAATGTCCTTGCTGAGTGAAAGAATGTAATTTTCTTCAAGGACTTGTTGCAGTTTATATTTCATCTCAAATTAATGATATTTATAATAGTATTAAGATTTAATATGGTTCCAAACTTTTGTATGCATTCTGTAATTTTCATTTTAAACAAATTAAGCGGTTATACATTAAAAGAAGGAAATCAAAATTGTACGGGACTGTGTCGATTGCACAATTTCACTGTTAGAATTACTCCACCTGCATACTGTTCTGCTCTTGAATTTTCATAATGTCATTAATTCACGCGTAGGAAAATATTTTCTTAAATGTTTCATTGATTTTTAGTGCAGAAATTCATTAAATTAACAATTACTTACCATTTTCTTCTTTGCAGTAGCAACAGATGTCTGCCAGCGCTGAGCGGTATGAAAGATCTGTGCGCGAATTCCCCCTCCATGATAAAGCTTAGTCAGTATGGCCACCATACTTATGACTTATCTCCTGTTTTTGCGTCAAATATAAGGTAATCTAAGTACGGTTCGATCACACTAACAACTCAGTGAAGTAATGTTAAAAGTTGATGGCTTGGTTACAGGAAAATTACCGTACATACAGACCACAATACATCCAAAGCACAAGGTTAACTTATTGGTGAGATCGTCACTATGTGTGTATTGATATCATTCTTTTGCAATTTCATGGAGCTTGGAAATTAAATAAATGTTTCATCATATCAGAGGAAACCTTCCGATATATCCTTTTTTACGTATATTCTGTAATCAATCTTGACTCACCGGTACGGCGTCTCTGACATGTTCCTTTTAAAAAAGCGAGGTTAAGTAAAGTAAGTTAAGATGGCAGGACAACTGTTTGGAAGAGATATTCGTTTTAAGATATAAAAATAACTATTGGAATTAAATTGAATAAAAAGTGAGATTTTGTAGTAAATTATTTTCTATGTAAAATTTTTTTTTAAATGAATCAATTGGTACTGTATTAAATTAAATGACAATCATTTTTTTCATGAATGATTTAAAATTTTATTGTTGGTTTTTATGTAACTGATATAATATAATGGGAAGTACTTGGTAAGTGGGAATAGTAGAAGGAAGATAAAAGGCATTTCTGTAAAGGTCATTAAAATAGATAGAAAATATTTTATTAGAAATACCAGTCACACATTTTTATTACTTTGTAAAATTCATTTTCTTCTACTTTTTTTAGCGACAGCTGATGTAACAGGTAGAGGAATTTTAAGAATAACTATTTTTTTATTACCTTTTAACGGTACAGCACCAATAATTTTTGAAAGGTCCTGTAACTTTTTCAGTCCTATTTTGTTATGAAACAGTGTTGAGAATAAATCCAAATCTAAGGTAAAACGTGATATAATCAGAGCTAGTATTATACAGTGTATAACACCTTTGTCCCTCATACTAGCAGGTCGCTGCCTGGAAACACAAGCGTGATATAAAGTTTAGTTTCATGCATTTAAAATAATATATTTGGACTACATATTTGTTAAAATGTTGGTGAAACATTGATTCATTAATTTTTCCTTTTTGAATACAGAAAAGACAATTACATTATACTAAAATGCATAATTTTATTCTATGTATTATAGCTGTTACTGTTTTCTATGCAAAATAAATGACCTACCTTCCATTGGCACTTGGCAAACTGTAGGTTTCAATAACGTGATTGTTAACTTCTCTTGAAAACGGACATATTTCTATGCCTTTCTTTTTGGCATCCTTTATTAGCATTTTAAGCCATTCACTAACAGCTTCCATATACAATAGCACTGCAACTTTTTTAACATTTTTTGTAGTCGTTTTCAAATCTTCTAAAGTTTTCATGAAGTATTCCGATCTTCTAAATGGATTTTAAGATATATTAGTATTTAAGAAATATTCTGCAAAAAGGATCATATAAGAACAATTTTATTTACCCTGTTCCTGGATCTTCTAGAATCTGTTTAGCTTCAGAATATAATGTTTTTAATGTTGCTTTAGGAACAATTTCATACATATTATAAACATCCGCAACATCTGAAGCTTCTCTGTTAGGCTCTGGAAAACTGGTGTTCCCAGTTAGTGAACTCTCATTCAATTTAAATGACAGATCATTTCGTTCAATTTCAATTCCTGAAATTGATATGGAATGTATGTTATTAAGTTATTAATTAAAAAACTTTGTCATTATAGAAGAAAATATAGTTATGTTATAAGCAACTCAGAGCATAATTGAACAAAAAATATGAATTAATTACTCAAAAACCTGGTCAGTGCAATTTTATTTGATTAACTTTTTGACATATAATGACGTCTGGGAGACATCATTCATTTCATGTGCCGTTGTAGACTTTGACATCTCTGAGACGTCAAGAACTATCTCCAGCCAAATTAAATATTTTTTGGATGCATCAAATTTTGTTTTATTTGTATATCAAGAGATTAAGTCAAATTTGGTAATAATCATATTTATAAGTGATAACATAAAACATGTGAAAAGAATGTGTTATTTGTGATAATAAATGAAATAAATTACAAAAAAAAGCATACTTACTAGATACACTCTCCTCTAGCCGGTCTTTAACTGAATCAACATTGACTTTCATCCTCTCAAACTGTTCTGTCCTGCGTTTTACTCTTTTCGATCCAAATTGTTTATTTAACATTGCGATTTTATCAGTATTCGTATCTTCTACAATTTCTAATTTTGTATCAAGTACAGGTACAACCTGCCATCGTTCTGCCTGAACCAACCTAATCTTTCCTGTTTTTTTATTATGTATAGCAAGCATTGTATAAGTTAACTCTTTATCGACATTGGGTTTATAACCTTTATACACAACTTGTCCATTGGATAAAGCTAATGTCGTTTTCTTTTTCCTTTCATCATAAAATAAATTGCAATCCATATTTTCTGCTTCCTCATCTTTTAATTCTCCATTCTGAAAATTAACTGCAACACAGTTGTAAATCAGTTAATTTGTATTTAATATAAGTTCATTTTGTACTCAAATGTATTTATTTCAGTACATCACCTATTATAGGTTGAATTTTGTTCGGTTCCATAATTACATCTTCTATTACGGCTTCAAGTAGGTGCTTCATTTTGCTATAATACAGTTAATAAGTAGATCTTTGAATTATCTCACTCAACGCACCACGACATTGAGCACGAGTTTTTAGGTATTCCTAACCTTTTTCGATGTTTACAAGCACATACTACTTAATGATTTAGAGATTCTCACGGGAGCTCAAACTATAAGAACGTTTGACGCTGAATAATTAGTACGTTGTCAACTGACAGTGGCGCTGTAATCGTTCTTCGTCAATCACGTATCATGAGGTAGCCAAAAGAGATATTGCGGAAATCGCATGTATGCATTTAAAACCAATTTAAATCATTAAACCTTGGAAAAAAACGGATCCTTCTAATAAAGATGATCCACCTATACCTGGAAAGGCGCACAAAAGGAGAGACAAAACAGAACATTAAAAAAAAAGCCCAGGAAGTCTGAGATTAGACAGCGAATAAGTTACTAAAAGTCAAGCATATTAATGGTATACAATTCGGCTCAATATTCACTTTCGCCAATTGTTTGAAAATATGATTGAATTTTCATGCAGCCAATAGAAACGGTTTCTATGTCTTCTTTCTACCAATAGCAGAAACTCAGTGCTCTCAAAGCAATCATGCGCTTTGAGTATATCAAGATGGCGCAGCGACGTGATATATTCATCTACAATAAATTTGTTTAGCGCGTCATTTTTCAAATAATTGAAATGAATCAATTTAAAGTTAGAGTTTTAAAAAATGAATTATAGTATTTCAGTTGCAAAAGATTAAGAAATTATTACTTATTTGTCTTGCTCATTTTTACCAC
Source organism: Orussus abietinus (assembly GCF_000612105.2). Taxonomy (NCBI): domain Eukaryota; kingdom Metazoa; phylum Arthropoda; class Insecta; order Hymenoptera; family Orussidae; genus Orussus; species Orussus abietinus. The sequence continues at coordinate 14,483 of NW_019394854.1, read as the reverse complement.
CAGGGGGCATTTCGATGTAAGAGCGTCGGTCTAGTGACGCGTCGAGTCCTGCGTCTCGTCACGTTCACTACGTATTGATATACTTGATATTCTCATCTTTGGAGTGCTACGTTGAGAATTGCCCAGTGGTTTGCAATCTATCATGAAGAAGTAAATGGCGCGTTGGTACTTCGAACGGGAACACCTGGATGCTGCTTTCTACGCTGCCAATCGCCCGCATTAAAAAACAAAATCTTCAAGTCAGTGCTGACAACATTTTATGCCTTTACTTTATGCTCTCTTGTCGATAGAAGAGATTTGTTTGCTGTTAACTTTCCTCGTACTATGATATTTTTAGGTTATCAGACTCCAGCGGTTATTTCTCGGTTGGCCTTATGAAACGACTCCTAGTCTCGTGTTACATATATGATTGCCTTTATCTTTATTTTACAATGTTATTTCATTGCCAATTGAACAATATCGCACATCATGCTTAATGGCAATTGCTGATTAGGATTTTACATTTAGTACAGTAGCTATGGGAACTATTGCAAAGTGTCTTTGACATAAAATAGAACATTATGTAAGGGTTTATCGCAACATAGGCTCGCCTGGTATGCGATAACAAATATTTATGCTATTATGGCTTTTACATTGAGTGAGCTATGGTACTTGACCGCACAGAAGTTGTAATGGAATATGTTTGGTTTTGATATTGTATGCGTACATCTTTCTGCTATTTTCTTGGTATCATTATGAATTATTTGATTTCGGAGTAAATGAGTTAGTATATTTGTTTTGGATTTAATATATTAATATTAGTTTTACAAATATAATCGTTTTTGCGTTTTAAACAAATTTTTTAATGTTTAGTTCAAATAGTACGTAAGAGGAATAAATGTTTTTTTTTTATACTAAAATGTATCGGTATGTTAAATTGTTTAGTTTTGATTGTAAAGGAGCTTTTATTTTCAGCTCCTGCAAAAATGACGGCGGATTCTGAAAAAGATAATATTCACTGCTTGATATGCAATAGTAAAGTTGGAGTGTCTACTAGAAATAGTGTACGCATTTTCAGCGAGAGCTCGGTTACTCAGTCTGACAAACCGCTTATTGATACAATATGTACGGTACTTGATTTAGAGTTAAACGAAGAGAATGTGCACTCTCTCGTTGTATGTAAGAAGTGCTTTAAGCTATTTAACGAGGTACATTGGTAATTTTTTTCAATCCAGAAACGCTTTTATATAACATACTTTTGTATGACAATTTACTGCTTTTAGATCGATGAATTAGAAACTAGATTGGCAGAAATCAAATTAGAAATTTACACGAACTATAAAAGAACAATAAAAAAAATTGTCCTTCAAGATGACGAGGATTACAATGATCATGATTATATAGATAATTCAGAAAGCGTGCCATCAGAATCTTCAATGACCAAATATAATCAGAAACCTAGGAAGAAAGTAATAGGTATTACAACCTCATTTGATTCAGAAAATGCTGATGAGGTGAGTCGCAACATAAGTTAAAATAATTGTGATGTTAAATCATATTAATTCAATGTATTGGGTGAGAATTAAACAAATTATTGGTCGTAGGAGGAACAGAATCAGGATGATAACGAAACTGAAAATGAAACAGAGAACAAAGGATTCACTGATGATTCAGACCAAATTCTTATTAAGGTTGAATCAATCTTAGATTCAAAAGATTCTGATGGAAAGATTAAGCGTGGAAAAGTAACCGTGAAAATGGAGAGTTCGCAGGAACAAGTGAGTAAAGTGGTTATACATGCATTGTTCATGTACAATATTTTACGTTCATTTATCTACTTTGTCTATAAATAAAAAAAATATTTAGGTTGTAGCTAGGGATGGGGCTGTATATACATGCTTGCTATGTCCTGAGGATGAAGAGAGAGGAATGGGTGATGCAAAAACGATTATAATGCACTTAAAATCTGAACATGAGGTTCGGCTGTATATTTGTGATATATGTGGCATGGATTTTAGAAAAAGGACCGAACTATCTGTCCACCTTGATGATCATGTTGCGAAAGAGGAAGGCGATTTTCAATGTGAAATTTGTAACAGAATATTTAGTAATTTAAGATTATTTAGAATTCACAAGCGAATACATTATCCACAATCAAAATCATGGCCGTGTGAAACTTGTGGTAAAAGATACAGGTATGTAAAAAGGTGTAGCACTTTAGAAATGTGGTTATTTTACACATTTTAAGAGAACGTTAAATTAGGTTTTTATAAATACATTTATTTCCAATATTTTGGACTTCAGTTCTAGGAATTTATTAGAGGAGCACATCAATACCCACACTGGTGTTCGGCCCTATGCTTGTGAAACTTGTGGAAAAGATTTTGCTTCAAAATATACATTTAAAGCACATATGAAAACGCACGAAGTTCGACCACGTCCTTTTGAATGTTCGCAGTGTAATAAAACGTTCCTCAGTCAGCAGAATCTTAATCAGCATGAAAAAACTCATAATGGTGTCAAAGAGTATGTGTGCCATCAGTGTGGTACGTTTTACTTATTCAGCATATTTTATCTTGGATATCTATAATTTTAAGATTATTTGCGTTTATTAACAAGGTTTTAGTATAAATTTAAGCATTATTAATTGCTTATCTTGTATGAATAGATACGGAAACATAATTGTAAAGAAAAATTGACGATATACTTTTGTAAAATTACCAGGAAAGGCATTTGGTTCTCCACACAATTTGGAAGTCCATAATATTGTACACAGTGGGTACAAACCATTTATATGTCGTGTCTGTGGTAAAGCTTTCGCACGAAAAGCGGAAATAAGAGATCACGAAAGAACACATACGGGAGAAAAGCCGTATCAGTGTGAATTTTGCGGGGCTACTTTTAGGTGTGTAAAGAGTCGAATTAGTTCTGTTGTTTTCTGTTTAACTCGCGTGAACAATTGATTACACTTTTCAGTCAGAGATCAAACCTGCAGTCTCATAAGCGGGCCACGCATTACAATGATAAAAGATATAAATGTGATGATTGCGGAAAAGGATTTAAGAGGCGAAGACTTTTGGATTATCACATAAAAGCTGCTCATACAGGCGAGAGGCCATTTAAGTGCGAAACATGCACAGCCACGTTCGTTTATCCCGAACACTTCAAGAAACACATGCGCATTCATACCGGTGAAAAACCGTATCTTTGCGAGGTAGATAATTCTTCAAGAGTTTACGGGGGAAAAAAAATCATGACATTGATATAAATTGCATGACAATATGTGATGTTAGTAAATTATTTATGGACTGAGGCTTTCTTTTTAAAGGTTTGTGGAAAAGCGTTTAATAGTCGTGACAATAGAAACGCTCATCGATTTATTCATAGTGATAAAAAACCGTATGAATGTTTGGTTTGCGGTATGGGATTCATGAGGAAGCCACTGTTATATGCGCACATGCAAACGCAGGTAAACGAAATGACATAATGATGTTGATATATATATATTAACAATATGCACAATTATTTCATATACTTGATTATATAACATGGGAGGTATAATATCTACGTATGCAATAGAGTAACATTAACAAGATAATCAAATGCCATTAAAGATTTAAAAACAGTTCTTGTTTTTCTTTACAACAGGGGCATTTAAATGATACAATAGTCGTAAATCAGCCTCGATTAACAACGGAGGAGGACCAAGTTATAAGCATTCCAGATAACAATGTAGAACTGTTGATGGAGGGAGCAGAGAATGAACAAGTAACTAAGTTATTAGTCACAAAAACATATAACGTACAGGGTGTATCGTTTAAGATTTCATGAAATTTTGACTTGCCGTGAAGAATCTATTTCATTTCTAGCTGGAAGAGACAGAATTATATATAGCTGAATTAAAAGATCATGTGATCGTTCAACAAGATGATCAAATATATCAGGAAGAAGGAGTATTAGATATGCCTACCGAAGAGACTATAACAGACGAGGTAGTGGAACATTTAGTTGTGGATGGCCAGGTAATAAATAATTTACACGAATCACGGGGTCAAATTTGTTAAGAGAGAAACGTAAGAGTGATGTTAAGTTTATAATCTACTGGGTTTATTAATGATTGCACTATGTAACGAAATTGCTTCGTAGATCAATTTTACTGGCACCGAAGTCATGGAATGCAAACCCGATGATTCAGAGCACGTTGAAGAAGTATACAGTTACAATGACAGCGAAGAAAGCGAGACAGTAGTTGTACCGGCTACATCGGACTACAAGGAAATAGTTGGAGATTCGCAAAAGGCAGTACGATTAGTTCAAATCAGAATACCTTCTTCCTCTACAGGTGAAGGTAGAAGCTGGTTGAATTTAGTACAAAACACGTGAATCTGTACATAACGTAAAACTGCTTAACACCTCTCGCTATCAATTTGTTGGTTGTATGCATAAGTTCAACGTGCATCCTTTCATGTAATATTGTTAAGGGTCCTTGATAGTAAAACCGGTGAGCTGAGTCGATCGTCGCGCCTCTTTACCGAATTAAAGGAATTTTTTAATCAGATCATTTACTTTATCGATTCTGTTGATCGCTGAATTACCATATTGCCACACGGTATGGCAATATCGCCATCGCCAATAATGGCCGTACGGCTATGATTGGCTACATTATTCACTACGAAGTGTAATCAACAAACGTGTATGGTCGTTATTTCCATGTTGTCGCTTGACTCCTTTATCGGTACCATAGTTTATCGATCTATTGAATAGACATTAATGCATTCGATTAATAAACGTAATTTGTAATGAAATATGAATTCTGCGCTGTACCGATTATGTTGAGACGATAACAGATGTTTTTAAGTAAATATATCATATACTATAATAATTATTTCCCTAATTATTAAACTTACGGATTAATGGAAGTTAATTCAGGATTGTAGGATTTATACAAAGAAAATTGATTCTATTACAGTTTGATAAGTTACTCTTTAATGAACTGGTCTTTCTGGGATGCTTCCTATTGCAGGTAGTAGTTTCCCATGGTTGTTCGTCAGACTGCCGGTAAATCCTTGAAATATCTGCTGTCGGTATCTGAAATCTGCTTGATTAACAGTTTGAATTTCCAGCAGATGCTCGAATACGGGTTGTCGAAGAGATAATAGATTGAATAGTCTTCACAACCTCGTGAAGATGTCAGGAAGCGTTTAATTCAAATACAGTGTGATCGAATCCCGCTCGCAATGATGGTCTGAAATACGAACCCACAAATGCAATAGCAAGTTACATTGGTAAGAAAGCGGTTCCGGTCGAAAGTTTTTTTCTAAGCCACTTTACTCAAATTGTAGGTACTGACTTATGCCGTGCTTTCAGGAAAAGTTCGGAGGGCTCTTGCTTCCGCTGCATTCCGACCGCAACAGGCTTTTACCGGCTGTTTGCGAGAAAAAGTTAATTCACCCCCAGATAAAACTTTTGCCACCGGAGTAATTTGAACGTGAATTACAGCGAAAGTTTCGTGTTAACACCGTCACGAAATTAAGGTACTAACTATTTTTCGAGTTCGGAATTCAAATATTAACAGCATCGAAATGAATCACCGTGAAGGGAGTTTATCTCACTCGTATTCATATATTGTCTGTACACCAAATTTTTCATAATTATGCTTCAGAACAATGAAGAGGAGTATACAGGTGCCAATTACATTTTTTATGAATAAAGTTCTTAATTTTTAATTAATAGAGCTCTGAGTCATCCTTCTGGTTTATAGTTATGCATAAATATGTGATATACTAAGATTTAACGTAGTTTATGATCTTCATCTTTTCCTTTTTACTTTGTTTTAGAGTTATTACGGCTAACATACGGAATAGTTTTCATAACCGGCTCTCCGTCGTTTTCTTCAACGAGCCAATCAAATTGCGGCAGGTGAATGAAACCACGTTCAATTAAGAACCGTTTCCGGTTTAATGGAGAATCTTTGCATTAGCCTGAAATGGGTAATAAAGCCGCGCTAAGCGTCCATACGACAATACGCGCTCCTCCTGCTCTTCTATGCCCGGAGCGCGTGTGACAAATGACGGGAAATCAAGCGACCGGAATACTCCATTCAGCGATTAATTGTTACGTCATTACAGCTTCAGGCGTCAGAGCGCTTTGTGCGGTTCCATAAGTTAAATTGAGCGTGAATAATGTCCAAACCCGCGAATTTCTGCGCGACGAATTCCCATCTTAAAGCGTGCCCCCGATTTTAGAGCGGATATTTAGGTTTCACGGTGCACTTTACGACCGATCTTTCATAGACGGTCGAGAAGTACGCGTAGTGGGTCTGTAAATTAACAAAAAACTTTATGCCATTAAAATAGTAATTGCTTGTGTCCTAACTCGCAAATTTCCCCTAGATGAGGACCCACTTCGCCTTACTGGAGCTCCAATTTTGAGGCGAAACAGCGGATTTCACAGCCATATAGTGGCAAAAATAGGTCGCATAGAATTAAAATATCCGGACTGGAAAAACAATCCGATACAAATAAAATATCCCTTTACGGACTATTTTTCGAATCCGGATTTAGCCGCTTGTAGAGATTTCCATCCAACCTGCTTTTATCAACACGATGAGCTGTACGAACGTCACCTGATTGAGACAAATCACTGTTCCATTGTCGCATTGTTACGGTAATTGATAGAATAATAAATAAATAAATATATATATATTAATTTATTTATTATTCTATCAATTACCGTAACAATGCGACAGTTGAACAATGATTTGTCTGTGATATATATACATTATGTTGACCGTTGTGCCGTATGTAACTGGAATGAACGATATGGTTAAATTTTGCAGGCTTCCAAGCAGAGTAGGATTATTCGAAGCATTAATATGATATGAAAGGCGCCGAGAAATTTAATCGACGTCGATAAATTAACATTCATCTATATCCTTTTTGATGGTAATGCCATTCCGAATACTTGAGTAGTAATATAAGCTGGGGCGTCATGTTTCCAACATTCATATTTATGTTGAAGTCTTTTACAGTCTACGTTGAGAATTATACGACCTGAAAGGTTCCATATGTCATTTCGGTGAAGTAATGATGAAGAGATCGATGTAAAACTGTCGAAATCCCGGGAGTTCATTATTCTAACGACTGTTTACGACCAATGTCGCCATCTGTGACGTTTAGTTGTAACTAAATTTACGCTCTAAAAACACGTGTTAATCACTAGGCAAGCCAGCATTCTCTTGCAATCGTTGGTGAAAGTATTTTCCATATTTTCCCATTTGACTCTGTAATATTCCATTTCTCCGGTATTCTAAATTGTTCGAGGTAGAAACTCTTCATTTTCGATTCTAGCCTCCAAGAAGCGTAAAACATCGAAAACGTGCACCGGCCACGCCATGTTGGTTCTAGTCCATGATAAGTAAATAAATGTTTGATGAAATATGAAATTTCGTGAGCTTCACGACCTACTTTAGGGCTTCCGTATTCCCGTGGTAAAACTTGAAACGAATCGGTGCACTCAATTCGAAGAATACTTTCACCAACAATTGGACCTTTCAGGTATATATAGGCTGATTCTTTCACATTACCTTATGGCTCGTGAGAACTTCATCTGTAAACGAGAAATATTTAAAGGAAAATGAGTGCTTAAAAAAAATAACCCTGCCTCCAGCGTTCGGTCGTCAGGAGAGGTATTCAGGGAAAGCGTTCGTCCACTTTCCGGGGGCACTCGCGAGAGTCCTCTTTGTAAGTAAACGATTTCATCCTACATTTTCACACTCCGCGGCTCCTTAATGGAAGGCTCAAGGCATCGGTCATTAATTTTCCTTAAACAAAGATTAGTACGGAGGAGTACGATGAAACGGCGTAATGTCTATTATTTCCAGGCGCTTAAATGTTCATTCACTGGACTCTTGGAGCATTTACCAAGGGCGCTCGTCGCAAGCTGCAATCTAGGCAAGAGGCATCACCGCTTTCATACTTATCAAGCGCGGCACTAAACCGGAGATAAAAGTGTCTTTTAAGGACAAAAGTACGAAGGTCCGACGTCCACTTCCGGCCCCAGCTATTCCCTACCTTCATGAGAAATGCAGGGCTCCTCTTGGTAGCCCGTAGCCCAATTTCGATGCTGCGATTTCCAAATGCTGGAGTCGGGCGAGATCGGGGCTTTCCCACATCAATGAATTAATCGCAGTTCTAATTGAATTGCGTTGTTTAGCGAACCGCGATTCTCGAACGCGAAGCGCTCGTCCGCGCGTTGATCTCCATTTTACTTGGATGGTTCTTATCTTCGTATGGTTCCCGCGATTAATTATTCAGGGTCACGGAGAATTTCTCAGGGTCTGCTGACCGCACTAGGGGGCAGGAATACCTCATTTTCGTCTTGGCCACTTAAATGAAAATCCTGCCAAGCTGTAGGTGGCTCTTAAAAAGGGAGCAATAATTACAACAATAGGATCAACGAAGGCGGTGAATCAGGAGAGAGTAGTCGAGGGTGGAACTAAGTTTGTAGAGTCATTATATTTCGCAACTCGTTAGGAATTTCGGTGTTCCAAGCAATGATTATGTCTATCGAGGCATTATATAGGTAACCGAGAAATTAAATTGACGCCGACAAAATAGAATTCATCTATACCCTTTTTGGTGGTAATGCCGGTTTGAATATTCAAGTGGTAACATAAGCTGGCGCGTCCCATTATCAACATTTATATTTATGTTGAAGTGTTTTACGGTCTACGTTGAGAACTATACGAACTGAAGCGTTCCATATGTCATTTCGGTAAAGTAATGATGAAGAGATCGATGTAACTGTCGAAATTCCATGAATTTGTGACTGTTTATATCTTGACGGACCATCGCCGTCTGTGGTGTTTAGCTGCAACTTAATTTTTGCTCTAAAAACACGTGTTAGCCGCGGGACAAGTCTGCATTTTCTTGCGATCGCTGGTGGAAGTATTTTCCATAATTTCCCATCTGACTCTGTAATATTCCAATTCTACGGTATTCCAAATTATTCGAGCTAGATCTCGAAACGCTCAAGCGACAGATTTTTCAAGATTTCTTGTAGATTTCATTCGAAGATATCTGAATTATTTGTTGAAAGTCTCAATGACATATTTAGTATCAATAATTTATAAACATATAGAGAAATATTTTTGAACTTATTAACATAATAAAAATACATTTTTTTACTTCACGGCTATTGCCGGACACTTCATTTGGTATCAAAAAACACGAGAAACTTTTCTAATATTTTCGTTCCGCTGTCTTATTATGGGAGCAAAACGTGTGATTTTGATTTTAAATATTTTTAAAACGTTTATAATGTATTCGGAAGATAATATTTAAAAAATACTTGTATTAAAATGAAACGAAATGTTCCGTATATCTGGTAGAAAAATATGATGAAAACACATGGAGCTAATATTATATAAACATTATAGAGATAATACTCTAAAGTAAAGGTTTTGCAAATATATCAAATGTCTGGTAAATATTTACAAAATGTACGATATTCGTTAAATGTGTAGAAAATATAGGACTGATATTTTGTGCTACTAGGGTATTCTCCATTTCCTTTTGACACGGCCTGTAGCTAAGTCATATTTATCATTCGCTGGAGTCACGGCTTGCATTCTCGGGAGTGCTCTAATTTTCTGCCGGCATTTTCAACGAAATCTGATCTCTTTTACTTTTACCTGTTTCATGGATCATTCCGAGAGGAAGAGCAAGGCACTCCGAGCCGGGGCGCGATTATTACGGTGATTTCTGGAACTACGGTAACTTCGAGTTTCTCGGCTCGAACGAGCTTTAAGGCTTAACGGGCGTAGTCGTAACGCACGGGGCTGCACTTTCGACGTAAACGTGTTAATTACGCGTAACGATTCCGCGGACGAAACCCTATGTACAGTACGTACCGCGTATTACGTAGGTGCTCGAACTGCTCTACTCGGTTTCAAACTAAGGACCCCCAGTTTTTATTTCACGAGCTAGTGCTAAAGCTTGTCGCATTGTCCTGGGGCGATATTAATGATCCTTTATGAGGACCGCGATAATGAATCATGGCGGACGTCGAGAAGGAGTTAAACACGGGCCTGATTAAGAGGGACCGATTGAAAAAGCTGTTTTCTCCTAACTTTGTCTGTCTTATATTGTGGCGATCTCTTCGTTGGTCGTCTACATGCGGAAACATACGTTTTACACCTAAGATCGTTACCGTACAAATTTTGGATGTTTGTGATTCAATTAACTTGTACGTGACTGTAGTTGCGCTTCCTTGAATTCTTAGGTTTGTTCGCGTTGACTGGAGTTTCTACACTCGAGGGTAACGAGGGTACTACACTTTTATTCAAAAGTGCAGAAGGGTAGATACACTTTCGTCGACGTCTCGAACGCTAGAAACCTAACGAAAGTTCAAGATGACCGATTTAGTAGAGAGGTACGCGATTTTGAGGTTATGTGTATCGGACGATGATGAATCCGAAAATGCTAACGTAATGCTTCTTCCTGCCTTCCTTCTTAAGCTGTCTTCGTTTTCTTCAGATCCTACAATCCGTTCTATTACCTTGTAATTGTAGAAGATGTAAATTCCTTTCACGAATTTCAGGTATTGAGGATTAATAAGGGTCAGAATATTATTCCAGTAGAATGAAAAACAATTTAACTACAACAGTGAAAAAATATAGTTTAGTTCATTCCAACGTTAGGTAGTAATACATAATTATTATACATTTTTTCAAACATGTACAAACCTAAAACGCTAAATCGTTCTATACACGATGAAGATGCATTAGTAATTACTTCTGTTTATATTACGTTGAGACGTTAGCATAAATGTTGTATTTTCCTGTTTGTTGTTCTTTTCAATTTTGAAATTTGCCGCTAAATTTGCGGGCTATCCTTCTTGTCCTTGCTCGGGATCGAGGGTAGAAAGTGTAGAGAAAGTGTACTCTCGGGTAGATGCCCTCGCGAAACTAACAGCGGCGTCTGCGTCACTTCCGTCAAAACGAACGCCAAAGTGTACACACTTTTCGTAAAAGTGTAGAAAGTGTAGGCAAAACGAACAAACCTCTTGAGTCAGTTTGCCAGCGACTAGTATAACATTTGGTGCATTATCGCCGTTAGAAGACAATTTTCACTCTTTTGCATGTGATTAAGATGGGGTATACAATATTTCCACCATTTGTGTCGAAAGCGATAAAAGTTTAACTTGAAATATGTAGTATTTGAGCAGCGTCGTTCATCTCCTATCGGCTTCAGCAGATTTAAAACGGAGCAGCTCGGCTTTAACGTTTCCTCCGCGTATTTAATTAAATGTTCTCCGACTTGAGGAAACATTTTTCAGGACGATTGTGTCGTCGTTTGAGCGCTTCATAGGGTTCCCTAGGAAACCATTTGTACCACTTTTAATCATCGCTCATGCTATGGCAGGGTTTTCTTTTATGGCATTTCTATCGCATGCAGACGGGATTGTCGTTTTTACGGGCGCCTTTCGGTGGATGTGGTGTACGTAAAGGATGATTATTTTTTAACTAAGTATGCGTCCGTGGAGGGATTTCCCCGCAGAAGACGTTTCCCGTGCAGTAAAGGAAGATCTATATACCCTCGGCGGGAAGTTCTCGTAGCAAGCTCGCGCAGCCTCCCCGCAAAGCCGAGCGAAGCTGCCTGCCGGTTTTCTCATTTTTAATTGAACTTTTCACTCACGAGAAGAAGCAATTTCTCCTTTTTATCTCCGAGCGGAATCACAGATTTCAATTGGAGGAGGAAAGTTGAACTTGTGTCTTGGCCAGATATCCATCAGGGTGCCGCTTCGCCGGAGAGTCCGCGTGACGTTATACCAAGAAGAAAGGAAATAAATTGGCCGAGAATTAAATCCCTTTTCGAGATACGATACGATCGATCGGTCGAGGCTCTACAATGTAAACCCATATCTTGCAGGAGAGGCCTATGTGGGATCCGAACCCTCCAGGAGCTGAGAAATGTTTTATCGTTGGAGAAACTCGATTAAAAAGGCGCTGAGAAATTTAATCGACGCCGATAAAATAAAATTCATCTATACCCTTTTGGGTGGTAATGCCGTTTTGAATACTCAAGTGGGAACATAAGTTGGCGCGTCCCGTTACCAATATTTATATTTAAGTTTAAGCCATTTACAGTCTATGTTGAGAATTATACGAAATGAAGCGTTCCATATGTCATTTCAGTACAGTAATAATGAAAAGATCGACGTAAAACTGTCGAAATTCCGTGAAATCATTATTCGAAAGACTGTTTAGGATCAAAGTCGCCATCTGTGACGTTTAGCTGGAACTAAATTTTTCCTCTAAATACACGCGTAAGCCACGGGACTAGCCCATTCTCTTGTAATCGTTGGTGAAAGTATTTTCCATATTTTCGCATCTGACTCTGTAATATTCCATTTCTAAGGTATTCTACATTGTTCGAGCTAGGTCCCGAAACTCTTCATTTTCGATTCTTAGCCTCCGAAAAGCATCAAACGTCGAAAACGTGTATAGACCACGCCAGGTTGGTTCCAGTTCATGATAGGTAAATAAATTTGTGATGAAAAATGAAATTTCATGAGTTTCAGGACCTATTTTAGGGCCTCTATATTCACGTGGTAAAATTGGAAACGAATCGGTACACCCAATTTGGAGAACACTTTCCGCAACGATTGGACCTCTCAGATATATGTAGGCTGACTTTTGTATATCACCTTAATTCAAACAATGCTTCAAAACATTGCAATGTAAGCTCCACTAATCCGTTCAGAATTTTTGTTTGTTATTTGAGAATTCCTAAAGGTTTTCGGGATTTTAAAGTAGCATTTAATACCCATATGATGTCGGTTTTATTGTAATAGTAAAAAAGTGTGATGGATATAACTGTATGCTTACCCACTGAACACCAAATCTAACAGTTACGTAACTTAAAACTAACAAATAACATAACGTTTGTTACAATGTAATAACCTAACAGTTACGTAACTTTAAGCTAACAAATAACATAACGTTTGTTACAATGTAATAACCTAACAGTTACGTAACATAGAGCTAACTAATTACATGACAATTGTTACAATGCAGTAACTTAACAGTTATGTATGTATCCCTTTTGAATTCTCCATAATGGAAACCTGTGGAATAAAGAAGCGACACGCGCAATTTTTGAGAGCTTGACAAATATCAGGAAGTAAAGAAATAATCGAAAATGTAGGAAATTCGGTAAGTCTTCGGCCTCCAAGTTGAACCTCGTTACGTCGTGGAAGAAGCAAATAAATTTAAGTGGCTGAGAATTAAATCCCCTTTTGAAATACGATACGATCTGGGGGTGAGCTCATGTCTCGTGGAATAGACCTATCTATGTCCTTTCCCAATACTCGAGAAATTCGAGGAGCTAAGGAATTACCGAAAGTTCCGAAAAATATGTGCCATCATTTTTTAACCTGGCGTGCTTTACACGTGCTAAGGAAAAAATTCATTTTGTAGAAAATTAATTTTTCCCTTTTTAAGTTGCGATAGTCGAGGGGGAGACTTCACGGAGATTAACAAATTGCCGAAAGTAGCCATGTTATTTCGATGTTTCGAGAAGAAATTCTACGTGCTGAATGTTGTTCGAAAATTTGGAAGAAGGTCCAAACATCGCGATCCTATTTGCGCAATGTTATCAGCATGTGTGCAATCGTTATTAGGGATAGATTTATCAAGGTCGCGTATTGACGTCATCGGTGCACCGGGAAAGAACTTCCGGTGGTCCCGGAACTCGGTTGTCGAGGGGAAATTGTTTTCCCAAACTCTCTGCCAATGTCTCTTCGGGATTTTCGCGAAGTAACGCGTCGCCAGGGAAAAGAGATCCTTGCCGCTGCATCTGGGCTGCATCACGTACTACTGTATATTGGTTTGGGGAAAATGTCCCGCGACAAAGTACCCTATAGCGTGGGGTATATATATATATATATTGGTATCCCCCTGTCAACGTGCTGAAACGTATTATATCTAATAGACATAATGGCACGTATACGATAAACCGTATAGAAACTCCCCTTGGATGCATGGTGTTGTCTCGTACGCGAAGGCGCGAGTGTATTGGATCCAACCAGGACGGTAAAGTTACTAGTTACCAGTCGCGAACACCTTCGGTGGACAACACTACGCACCACCTTAAGATGATATGAAAGGCACTGAGAAATTTCATCGACGCCGTTAAAGTAAAATTCATCTGTACCCTTTTTGATGGTAATGCCATTCCGAATACTTAAGCAGTAACATCCCTAGTAGCACAAAATATTTGTCCTATATTTTCTATATATTTAATGAATATCGTACATTTAGTAAATATTATCTTCCGAATACATTATAAACGTTTGAAAAATATTTAAAATCAAAATCACACGTTTCGCTCCCATAATGAAATAGCGGAACGAAAATATTAGAAAAGTTTCTTGTGTTTTTTCATACCAAACGAAGTGTCCGATAATAATCGTGAAGTAAAAGAAATGTATTTTTATTA